>NC_071261.1:12866575-12874075 GCF_023375685.1 Ictalurus furcatus
CTGACCTGAACCCCATAGAAAATCTGTGGGGTGAACTGAAGAGGAGAGTCTACCAGCATGGACCTCATAATGTGAAGGATCTGGAGAGATTCTGTATGGAGGAATTGTCTCAGATCCCTTACCATGTATTCTCCAACCTCATCAGGCATTATAGGAGAAGATTCAGAGCTGTTATCTTGACAAAGGGAGGTAGCGCAAAGTATTGACTGAAAGGGTGCCAATAATTGTCGCAAACCTATATTTAACAAATATATATTTTTGGATAAACCTGTGTTGTGTTTGCAATCATTTGATATTCATGAGAGCAGAGTATTTTTGTGAAATTTCTGAACAAAAGATCAAACTTAAACAATAAAGACAAATTTTCACCACAGCCTTCTTTACTCATATTTAGCAAGGGTGCCAATATTAATGGAGTTTGCTGTATAAGTAAGGTGTGTTGTGTGTTTGTGTGTAAGAAAAGTGTGTGTAGTTTTTATGTAAGTAGAGTGTGTGTGTGTGTGTAGTGTGTTTTTGTGTCTGAGAGCTCCTCCATCCATCCACCTATCTGTCTCTGACAGTGTAAAAATCCATCTGTCTACCTTTCTAGCTGTCTGTTCATCCATACATCCATCTGATTGTGTGTACATCCATCCATCTGTCTGTCTCTCCAACTCTCATTCTGCCAATCCAACCATCCATCCATCCATCCATTGACTGTGTATACATCCATCTATCTCTCCTGTCTGTCTGTGTACATTTTAGAGAAATGATTTGTATGGTTGTAAACGGTTCTCTGTGTCTGATTTTACACACACACACACACACACACACACACACACACACACACACACACACACAGAGCCTCTCCCAACACCTGGGGTTTAATAATTAAACAATAAAGGAATCATTTACTCAGTTCATCTTTATTCATCCAGAAAGTGTTTAAATCTGAGACAAATCCTGTGTGTATGTGTGTGTGTGTGTGTGTGTGTGTGTGTGTGTGTGTGATCTTAGTAGAGGACATTTTATATTAGAGAAGGTTTTTGAGATTTTTAGAGAAAGGAGTGCACAGTATTAGCGTGTGTGTGTGTGTGTGTGTGTGATAAATGATGAAATAAAAGCGGTTCAGTGTAGTGGACCCGAGTGTGTAATGAGTGTCTCTAGCTCTCTCTCTCTCTGTCTCTCTCTGGTGTGTCACACTGAAACGTGCGCATGTTAAACATCCAAATGTAGTATAAATGTTAATATAACGTTCAGTTAATGTATCATGTTATATATAAACACACAAATAAATAAACAACCTCACAATACGACGAAGATAAAGCTGTAATGTTCAATAATAAACAAACAAATAAACAAATAACGGCGAAATATTACAAACACACACTCAATAAAAAATATTCATATAAATAATAACAATAATCTATAATGTTCAATGATGGATGGATAGAGTCAAAAGAAAGAAAGATAGATGGATGTATAGCTAGATAGATAAATGGATAGATGGATGGACAGATAGATAGAAGTATAGATGAATGGATGGATGTATATCTAGATAAATAAATGGATGGATGGATAGATGTATGGATGCATAGATAGAAGTATAGATGGATGGATAGATGGATGGATTTATATCTAGATAGATAAATGGATGGATAGATAGAAGGATAAATGGATGGATAGATGGATGGATGTATATCTAGATAGATAAATGGATGGATAGATAGAAGAATAAATGGATGGATAGATGGATGGATGTATATCTAGATAGATAAATGGTTGGATAGATAGAAGGATAGATGAATGGATGGATAGATAGCTTATTAGAAATATTACAAAAACAAAGCTTTAATGTTCAGTAAGTAAACAAACAAACAAATAAATAACATTCAAACATTACAAAGGCAAATCTGTCATAGCTGTTCACTCAAACAAATAAATAAATAAAACTAAATAAACGCACCCGGATATTACAAGAAACAAATAAAAGTTGAAGATGTTCAGTTCACTTTAAAAGATTGGCATTATGTGTAAAAGAAAATGTAAATATATAAATCAGTGCTATGAAATTGCATCTAAGTGAAGATAAAACATCATAAACATATGTTCATTTCCTCACTTCCTGTCACAGCTGTAACTTTCCTGTCACATCATCCCTGATTCCATAACATTTTCTCCCGTTGGCCTCTCTTTCCAACATCAAAAATAAAACAAAACAAAAAACTTAACTTCCCCCCTTCCCTCGCCTATTCGGGGGAAAGGATGCACTTTTTTTATTTTCTTATTTTCACACTGTAATAACTCAAATAAATAAAAGAGAGAGAAATAAGAAGTGAGATGTAAGGTGAAGAGGTGAGGAATTCAATTCTGTTCTGAGGAGAATTGTGACCGAGACGTAAAAACCACTGAGAGAGAGAGTGAGAGAGAGAGCGAGAGAGAGAGAGAGAGAGAGAGAGAGAGAGAGGGAGAGAGAGAGAAATAAAGAGAGAGAGAGAGAGGGAGAGAGAGAGGGAATGTGAGAAATTGAAAACTAATTGAATCGTAAACACAGCAGGATGTTGGTGTAAAGAAATCTAAAACACAATTGTATATTTTTCATTCCTGCGTGTGTTAGTGGCTTTCAACCTTCATGTAATAAACACCTAGTGACAGAGTTACGCACTAACCCTGCTTGTTAGGTTAGCTTTCACTTTGTAGCTTAGCTTCTGATTATTAGATTAGCTTTGTCTCTCTAGATTAGCTTTCTCTCTCTCTCTCTCTCTCTCTCTCTCTCTCTCTCTGTGTTAGCTTTCTCTTGTGAGGTTCACTTTCTCGTTTGCTCTTGCTAAGCTAGCTTTATTTTTCTCTCGTTAGTTCCAAAATATATGTCTCTTCACTCATTCTCACATTCACTCTTCTCTCATTCACTCACTAGGTTCACTTTCTTTTATTCTTGCTAAGTTAGCTTTATTATTTATTTATTTTTTTAATCTCCCTAGCGTCACTATATATCTGTCTCTTGCTAAGTTAGCTTTCAGTTTCTCTTGTTAGGTTCACTTTCTTTTGCTAAGTTAGCTAGGTTAGCTTTTCCTTGCTAACTTAGCTTTCATTATGCAATACTTGTTTTATTTGTTTTTCTCTGTGTGTATGTGTGATTATTGCTTTCCCCCTATATTTAGAAGTTTGTTTCAGCCTAAATAAACTGTCATAAATATTTAATTGTAATATTTTGAATAGATGCTGTCCGTGGCATTTAGTGAATTTTTTTGAGGTATTTTGAATACGTCTGTTTTTGTGTGCGTGTTTTATTCATTATTTATTTCATATTTAGGTTTGAAAAAACGTTTTAAAACATGAACACATGAAATTGATAAAATTTTTGTGGGCGGAGCAAGTAACACAAGCCTTATGATCACAGAGGGTGGAGCTTACACTGTACCCAATATTAGCCTCTCCCACTTTAGTTTTTTTTCTTAAACGATAGAGAGTTCATGTTTAATAAAACAGTAATTATTCAGAGATTGTACTGCAGATTGTGGAGAAATATTCCGTGGCTTTACCGTACAGACATCGCAGAGGACGACAATATTCCAGGGAACGTCAGACTGCATCCTGGAGAAAGTGTCGAGTTTATCATCCCGCCTCATTACACACACCGGATTCAGCTGGGCAGCTCATTAAACAGGGCCAAGTGTGCGTCGGAGGAGAGAAAACACACATCTCTATATCACTGTGGAGTCTGAAACGTGTTAGATGTTCGACATCAGGATATTTTCACGACCTGGACCAAAAAAAAAGATCAAGACCGATCGTAAACGAGCTTCTGATGTTTTGCAAAATGTGTCTCGACTGCAATGTGAAGCAAAAAAGTAACACAATATTTCCCCCTTCTATACAGCGAGATAAAAGTTTATGTTAATGAGAAAATGTTAAACAATGAGCTGTATTTAAAGGCACAACTCTATCTAAATGCCAACACATTGGAACATGTTTAGAAAAAATCCACACGAGAAGATTGACTTGTAACATTTCGAGTTCTGAAAGAAAATTACACATATTCAGACCCGGGTTACGCACATACTCACATAGTTTATTGTCTTGCCTCTCAATTTACCAATCTGTACAGGATTTCAGAAGTTTTTTTCATTTAAATTTTTATGATTGTTGCGGGCAAAAATACTTGATTTTTATTTTTTGCCAAAAACCATTTCGCAATCGGGCGAAATCAATTCGCCGTGATGTTTGTTGGCAAATGAGACGTTCTAGCTGTACTCATGTTCAATCGAACGTGAATCGAACGTGCGTCTTGATCCGTATCGGCGGAAAATCTGCTGTAATTTTGGAAGAATTGCGAGCTTGTCCGAATATCGCGGGGTTCGCTTGATTTTTTCGTTAATTTCTGCTATCTGCAAAATCGCTAAATCCTGCAAGAATTGGATAAGACGATGCAGATCACTTGTGTCAAGTTCACGCCTCCGAGGTTGCCAGATTTTTAAAAATTATTATTTTTTGTACATTTGTCCAATGCATAAAAAACAAACAAACAAAAAAGCAGTCAGACAGCGAGTAAAACGAACGGTTTATTTTTTCACCGTTGACATGAAAGCGATTTTAAAAATGAAAAAAAAAACAAAAACAACTAATACAATGTTAACCAAAATTGACGGAGCCGTTAATATAGAAACGATAACGTATGCACTCTAATATATAAACCTGTGATTTCAATTATGGCTGTTTGACGTAGCTACTTTAGTCTCGTAACTACACTTCTCTGCTCAGATTCAATGTTTGTCTTTTTTTTTTCTTTTTAAAACACAACTCAAACACGTTTTAGAGTTTTACTAATTTTTTAATTCCCCAGAGCTGGCTAAACTGCGCTGTCGAGGTTTTTAGAGGCAATTACACTCAGGATTTGCGCCGTTAAAAGTGAATTGCTGTTGTTTCCGAGCATTTTAATTGCATGTGTCGTTTGTCACGCCGCCTCACGCCGACCTGGCTGGAATCGAGTGCCGGAGCGTAATTGAGTGATAAGGAGTGTGTTTTCAGAATTGGCTTGCCGTTGTATTAGGGTCAGCGCTCGTTGTGTGTGTGGGTGTGTGTGTGTGTGTGTGTGTAATTGAATTTTGATACAGTCTCCGTGAATTTATATTCATTCTTCTTTTATTAATCCATTTTTATGAACGATTTTTATAAATCAAGGTTGGAGTTCTAAGGTGTGTGTGTGATGTGTTTGTATGTGTTCTGTGGTGCTACATGGTGCAATGTTCTGAAATGTGTAGTAAATGTGATGAAACTGCATACATTACTTGTGATTCATGAGCGCGCACACACACACACACACACGCACACACACACACACATACTGAAGTGTTTGTTGTACATTAAAGTGGGCTTTATATGACATCTCCAGCCTACACGGAGAAGAAGAATCGCATCATCATGGCTGCTCGGTGTTTGCGTATAAAATGTATAGAATATACAAAATATACGAGTAGTTCAGTAACGTGAAGATGAAGACGGAGCGTGTGGTGAACCTACAGCGGATCCCTGTGGGAAGTGTTTATTAGGTCGTTTGGCTTACAAAATGGAGGCGGGGGGGGGGGGTAATTGTTGGTAAATTGTTGTGGTGTAAGAGAATGTATTATAGAATGTGTGATAGTGTAGGAAAATAATCAGCTTTAAGGTGGTAACAGTAACTCTGCTTCATCGCAGGCCTCACATCTCTCTCTGTCTCTCTCTCTCTCTCTCTCTCTCTCACACACACACACACAACCAGATTGTTTCAGTCTTTTTCATTCACACCCGTGCCAAAAATCAATTCCAACCGAGCAGCAGCAGCAGGCGTCTCGTCTCGTGTCGTGTCTCGATCTGCTGACACACTCGCAAAAACTGCTCTGAGCAAAACAAACCAAATGACCTGACGCTCACACACGGTTAAGGCTTCCTAAGGTGTTTAAGGAAGCACAATATCTGTGGTGTGACCGGGACGGAGCCGGTCCCCATCAGCGGCGCAGAGATAAACCGAGCGAGTCATTACCAAACACGTCAGTGGACTTTTCCTGTTTAAACGCTGTGTTTCGCATCATTCTTTCCTTCTTTATTCTTTTTTTTTTGCCACTTAGAAATGTTCTGTCTCATTAACTCGAGCCATTAGTTTAGATTTTACAGCAGTAGAATTCCAGCGCTGCGTTCCCGCGAGCACGTGACGACGAGCCATGTGAGCGTGAGCGTGAGTGTACGTTTCCTCTGCCAGGCCCACGTCAGGCCCATCCTCGATATTCTTTTATTAGTGTTTAATATATATATATATATATATATATATATATATATATATATATATATATATATATATATGTATATATAGAGAGAGAGAGAGAGAGAGAGAGTTTTAACAGAACTAACACAATGTACAGATTACGCCTTGTGCGAGTACGAACCCTGTACACCTGTCGAGGGGTGGGATTTATTTATTTATTTTATTAGGCAGCTCTTGAAGTTGATGTGCTGGAAGCAGGAGAAATTAGGAAGCGTAAGGATCTGAGAGACTCTGACAAGGTGACGGCTGGACGACTGGGTCGGAGCGTCTCTAAAACAGCTGGTCTTGTGGGGTGTTCCTGGTATGCGGTGGTTAGTACCTACCAAAAGTGGTCCAAGGAAAGACAACCGGTGAACTGGAGACAGGGTCATGGGCTCCCAAGGCTCAGTGACGTGAGTGGGGAGCGAAGGTAAGATTGATAGAAAGGAGTTGGAACACACGGTGCGTATGGGCTCTGCGTAGCTGCAGACCAGTCAGAGCGGCCATGCTGACCCCCTGTCCACCAACGAAAGCTCCTATAATGGGCATGTGAACATCAGAACTGGACCATGGAGCGATGGAGGAAGGTGGCCTGGTCTGATGAATCAGGTTTTCTTTTACACCATGTGGACAGGTGCGTGTGCATCGCTTACCTGGGGAAGAGATGGCACCAGGATGCACTATGGGAAGAAGCCAGCGGAGGGAGTGTGATGCTCTGCGCAATGTTCTGCTGGGAAACCTTGAGTCCTGGCATTCATCTGGATGTTACTTTGACACGTACCACCTGCCTAAACATTGTCGCAGACCAATGGTACGGTATTCCCGAACGGCAGTGACCTCTTTCAGCAGGATAATGCTCCCTGACACACTGCAAACCTTGTTCAGGAACAGTTTGAGGAACATGACAAAGTGTTGACTCGGCCTCCAGATTCCCCAGATCTCAATTCGATCAAGTGTCAGTGGGACGTTCCGGACAAACAAGTCCGATCCACGGAGGTCCCACCTAGCAACTTACAGGACTTAAAGGATCTGCTGATAACATCTTGGCAGTCTGAAGAACACCTTCAGAGGTCTTGTGGAGTCCATGACGGCTCAGAGTTTTGGAGGCACAATAAGAAGAGGACCTATACAATATTAAGCAGGTGGTTTTAATGTTATGGCTGATCGGTGTGTCTTCAGATCTTACTCCTGAAGAAATGTAGCATGCTGCAGGATTGTGTTTGTCCGCTGGGCGGCGCTGAAGC